>NC_137855.1:15555000-15580000 GCF_948465745.1 Chenopodium album | reverse complement strand
TGTCGAAGGGTTGATTTCGGGTGGTGGGAGGTGCTTTTTGGGGTGGGTGGTGATGGTGTGTGGTGGGCAAATGCAGGCGGTGTACTTATTGTTGGCATTTGACAAGTTGGGATCGGGATGGTGAGATTTGATATGATGGTCGAACCGCAAGTTGCAAAACAAAGGAGGTTTTATATTATAATAATTGTATAACAATGGAAATTTTATAATTGCATGACATAATGGATGATTTGGCTCAAACCCAAAGACATAGATGTCTGCAATAACTCAGGAAACCATTGTAATTTTTACAATATTATTCCTACGATTGTCGCTTACAAAGTGTTCGACGAAATGCCTCAATGAGTTTTATCAATAATATTTTTCATGCAATACCAAAATAATAACCTATTACTATTAATGCTTTTGTGATGCAATAAAAACATAATTAATACAAGAGAATATTGTTTACATACGAAGAATATCAATATGTACTCTGTATTTCTTTTATTTTAGAATGTACTGCATAAATTATTTAGATGATCAAGAAAAATGAAAAGTATATCATTGTTATAAAAATCATACAGGTATATAATTTAATATTTTATTAGACATGCATGATTCTAAGAATGTATAATGAATTAACACTATTTCAATTACATATATATTAGGAGTAATAGGCTATTCTTGCTATATATGATATAGAATTTATTAAGATAAAAAATCTAAGAAATGGAATCATCTCTATTTTAGATCAGGAGACTGTAAAAAAAAATGAGTATAAATTTGATCATAAAAAGTTCTATATAAATATGTAATTATTTAATATGCAATTGTGAATAAGTTAACAACACAAGATTTAATGTATAAAGCAACTAATTAAATGACAAACTCATTCACACCACAATCAAGTTTACTTTAAACAACGATTGGTCCGTAGAGATTATATTGGAATAGCATACACGAACATGTATGTTAAAGCGATTAAGGATGGGTTGATCTTAAATTTAAAGACATTTTGTGGGTCCTTGTATTGTTATAATAAGAAAATTTGCAAATATTAGTGTAACGTATTACATTTAAAATAACTCTACCAATGATCGATGAATTTGAAATTTCATAATTTGAAATCAACTTTCTAAAACCCGTGTTTTCAATCCATCCACAAATACAACAAGATAGGATCATTTACGTTTTTATAATACAAAAGCAATTGATGTTGGTTATAGCCTTTGCTTTTAACTAGTATCATTTGAAATTAATTTTTACTCTCTACTACTTCTTTATAACCTTTTGTGTATTATTAGTAGCCCTTTTGTATTAATCGATTAGTCATCATGTCACTTATGCTTTAAAAATAATTTGGTAGCATTATGTCATGCAAAAAAAAAATAAAAAAAAAATAAAAAAAAAAATCATTTTTAACATCGGTAGAAAGTCATGGATCGATGTATAGTAAGTAGAGAATTAAGTTACACGTCAGTGATCATAGTACAACGACCGGTGTTTGGGGATAATGTTGGAATAACATGAATTAATATTGATATTAGGTATGCCATAATAAAGGTACCAATTTGTTGTTGACGTAGTGGTGATTGGGACTACATTTGGTAGGGATAACCCAGATTCAATCCCCCGCAACAACAATTGGGAGGGGACTGGAACCTAACCACCCAAAACTGATCCCGAATCCGAAAAAGCCCAAAGGGTGAACCGGGTGTAACACCAAAAAAAATAACAAAGGTGGATTGGCCTTGTCTCTTGTGAAGGTATTTTGATTAAAGTCTTGTAAACTTTTTAGGTATGCTATTGCCATAATAGCCAATGAATAGATAACAAGTATGCCATAATAAAGGTGGATTGATATCAAGTTTGCCATAATAGCCCACGAATAGTCATATTACATACTCCCTCCGTTCCTAAATTACATTCCTACTTCTAGCATTAATTTCTCACATAATAGAGAGAAGTGGGAATATGATTTAGGGACGGAGGAAGTACTGACCTTTTTAACTCGTATCATTTTGAATTAAGTTTAACCATCTACAGTTTTTTTTGTAATCCTACATGAATTATGAGTAACACATTTTGTTAACAAAATTTATAAATTACTTGGTTGAACTTGTCCCACATTGAAAGAAAACAAGGAGACATTTTTTTTTACAATTTTTATTTAAAGAGAGTTCCATGAAAATACTTGAATACAATTGAATAATTTATTTATGTTTTAATAATTAATTAAAACACTTTAATTATGTCAATAACTATGCAATTAAATATTTTTACACCACTTTTTAAATCTAACATTCTTTATCGATCAATAATTACGACACGGTTTAAAGAATCATTAAATACTTTATAGGGTCAAATTTGTATTTTTAAGAGACATGGTTGGTGTTTGACTTAACCTCTCACCCTTTTAATTTAGTTTCATTTTTGGATTAATTTTAACCCTACAATACTTTTTTGTAACCCTTGATGAAATATTGATATCACTTATTGTTAACCAAATTTATAAATTACTTGCTTGATGATCTCGTCCCACATTGAAGAAAAACCAAAATTTAAAAATTTGTATTGGTTACACGAAGAGAAAAAAAGAGATTATTCTTACCTAGCCTTGTCCCACATTAATGGGAATAAATATATATATTTTCTCTATATGATGAGTTTGTATAAATGTTAGTTCATGACATTACCGCCTATAATTTTGAAATTTAACATTATAAAATCCTCACTTTGTCAATTGATCTACAATTGTGGCTATGTTTAAAGGATCAGTTAACACTTTTAAGGAGCGCTTTTGTATTATCAATAGCAATGCATGCAATTGATAGTGGACTTAGCCTTCCATATTGCATAGTACCAAGTATCATTTGAGTTAATTTTAAACAATAAACATTCACTAATTTTTCATAACAATTTTGAGTTAATTTTAAACATTAACTAATTTTTATAAATCGTGCATCGCGCAGGCACTATGCTAGTTAGTAGTTAAGATGCAGTTTATGTTAGATTTAACCTTCCTTTTTAACTAGTATCATTTTGAGTTAATTTTAATTACTTTTTTTTTTTTTCAAAATATCTGGTTTTAGTAACCACTAGGCTAGGTCATGTTATCTTTACCTTATTTTTGCTAAATTGAAATTATTCTTACTGAAGTTAAATTATTTCTTGTTCATTTATTTTTATGTTATGATTTGAATATATTCAACCAGTATTGACTTAGCTTGTTAATGCTAAAGGGTCATTTTTAGGAGCATTTATGTATTTAAACTTATCTTACCCATTTAAGCTTATATCATTTTATATAAATTGTAACTGTCCCCTACTTTATCTTAAGCCTTGGTGTATTATTAATAACACAAATTTTTTTATATGTTGTAGTCCACACCGTGTGACCAGAGTTTCTCAAGTTACTCAATCAGGGGTAACTTGAGTTACTTAGTCTGGTGTTACTCGAGTTTGTAATACCCCTTATTTTTAATGTATTTTATAAATTACTTATTTATTTATTTATTTATAAAATATATTTTGGGTCAAACTATTTTAATTATTGGATTATTAATAAAGCAAGTATTTATATTTAGGCCAATAAGTATTTAATCAACATGTAGCCCATCTTCATTATAAACCCAACCATCCTATTTTTATATTTGGGCCAACTCTTTTATCATCTAAGTTTATTATTTTTATGAAGCCCAAACCTACACTAATTACCCTACACTATATATATCTACTAGATCCCCAAAATTTCCTACACAAAAAGGTTAGTCTTATTTTCTTCCCTTTTCTCTCCTCTTTTCATTCTAGCTATTTTGATGATTTTATTTATGGGTTTTGGTTTTAATTATTCAAAGTATGTTTGATTAGTATCATAATTATGTTTTGATGATTAAAGATTGTAAATTTAAATAATAAAGTGTTTTATTTTCAGATTTCATAAAATTATGAGTTAGGGTTTTAAAATTATTAAAGACTTGATTTTTAGGGTTTTTATGAACAATTGATTTAGGGCTTTTATAGTAATGATGTCTTGAAATTTTGGTGATTATAACTACTAATTAGTATAACTTAATTCTAGATTATTTTGAACTCATAAATTCGTGCTTTAATTTATAGATTTCCCGTTCGTTAATATTAATCCCGTTTTAATCTCGATCAGGTTCTAAACTCATCCGATTTTGACAAAAAAGTAGTGTTTTCCATGTGGAAACAACGTTTTAAGAAAGACTCACTACCATGGGTAGTGAGCACCACCCTCTCGTGGCCAAATTCAGCCTCTAAGTATGATTTTCGGGCAGTTTTTGATTTTTAACGAAGTTTTTTTTAAATTTTATCCTTGAGTTTAAAGGGTAAGATTATTTTTCTATGGATAATTTAAGTATGAAAATATATTTTGATGAGGTTTTGAAGTGGTTTTTGATTAGTTTAAAATGCTGGAATTTTATTTAAAGTAGTATAATTGTGATTTTAATAAAAGGGTGTGATAATCTATTATAAAGGAGTTTAATTAGGGGTTTTTAAATAATTTTCAGATTATTCTAAATAGTTTAAAGTGAGTTTAAGTTGCTGGAAATTGTGTATACAAGAGTAATTAATTTAGTATTATTGTCCCTTATTGTAGGAGACTTGATTCGGGAATTGTTGTAGTATTTTCGGCCACTTTATGGGCTTAATTGAGGTACGTTCGCGTACTTAGCATATTTTGATGATGTAGAATCATGCTAGGCTTAATTTCAATCAATTACAAGTAGTATCATGCTAAGGTTCATGTATTGAATTGTGAATTATTGGTGTTGGTGATTGAATTGTGAAGCATGAATTATTTGTGATGATCTATGGATTGGAAAATTATATTTTGGCATGATTATATGGACTACATATTTATTTATGGCATGATAGAGAGCATGTTTAATCAAACTAATTGTTTAATTATGTTTGGATTATTGAAAAGGAATTTTATTATGGTTCACATAATTTTTATTGATGCTTTAAGCATGAGGAAGGAGCTATATAAGTGTCTATGAACACAAGGAATAAATGGTATATTGGTGCCTTTGTGCACTTAAGGTGTTTTTAACACCGAGGGATAGGATTGTTGGCGCTTTATGCGTTTAAGGTGTCTTTGACACTGAGGTAGAATTAAAAAGGGTTCAACATTAAATATTATGTGGTCACTAAATATTCAAGAATTAAATTGGTATGTTTGAGTGATTGAATGATTATTGATGATTGAATTGTTATGCTTTGAGAGTCATCACCAAGTCTAATAATATGTAAACAACGTAAAGTGAAAGAGATTACGCACCAAAACTCTTGGAACGTATATACCTTGAGTATGAACATATGGGGGGAGTTATGGGGTTTTATATTTAACCATAACTTCTAATGGAGTACAGGACGCTGTATATTCCCTTTTATTATTATTATTATGCGCTGGAATTCCGCCACCAATGTGTGGCATAGGTGATGCTGGCACGGTTAGCTCCCGTGTCAGTGGTCCTCAATTTATTGAGGAAGGTTTAGTTGGAAACCCGTTCGATGCGTAATCAACGCTAAATAAATTATTTAGTATCCAGTTAAAGAGTCTTGTTGTTTGTTGTGTGTGCTTGTAAACAGGTGCAATGAGGTAAGTATGTGTGATGCTAGGAGTTGCATGTTAGTGTGTTTAAATACGCTTATGTACTCAGCTTTGCTGATTGTGTGTGTTGTTTGTGTCTGGCTATGTCTTTATCTTGGCCCTACGATGATCCATTTTAATGGAGAGTAGTGGGGACAAGTGGAGATAATCTTTTCAGGTGTTGAAACATATTCATGACGGGGCATGAGTGAAGAGCGAATCATGCTAGTTTATATTAGTTGAGATGTGGTTTATTTCTTTCAAATATTATATTATGTTATGCTTATGAGACTAACGCAAAGGTTTTCATAATTTAATTGGTTTTGATAAGGGTCTTCAATGGTTCCAAGTTGTAGGTTGGTTTTATTTGACTTCGTTTGACTTTGGTTTTAATATTTACTTTCGTTTGGTTGACTTTTAAGTTGACTAGTTTTTGAATGGTTTTGAGTTAAGTCTTCCGCTGTGTGCCTTTGATAATTGCCTTAGCCGTTTTCACGGTGGCGGTAATGTCTTAGATATTTCTAAATCGTATTTTAAAAAGAGTAAAGTGTATTTTAAAGGAAAGGAATTTCTAGGGTGTTACAGAGTTACTTGGTCAGGAGCTACTTGAAGGGTTCGGTCAGGGGTAACTCAGTCAGGGGTTACTTAATGGATTACTCAGTCAGTGGTTACTCAAGGGGTTACTCGCTTAAGATGGATGAGTCAGATGAAGAGAATAGAGCACATAAAATTTATCATAAACTTTGTATGCCATAACTTTTTCTAAATAAGAGAGGATAGATAGTGTTCAAGGGTTTTCTAAAAGATGAACGGTACTGAAGAGGACTATTCTATAATTGCAATAAATTTGAATGGATCATCAAACACTTATAGGATCATATATATGTATTTGCTATAGAGATGTGGTTGGTGATAGACTTAACTATCTTTCTTAATAAGTATCCTTTTGAATTTATTTAAACCCTTCATTGATTTACTATTTTTATTTTATTTATTTTTTACTCTTGATGAATTGTTAGTAACACTTTAAATTTGTATTGATGGATGAATTATTCAATTGTTATATTGTGATCTAACACTTTGTATTAAAATATTTTATACCAATATATTGTGCGATAACAAAGTACAATTTCAATCATTAACTGTTGCTAATTTGTATGGAGTATTTGTTTAGTTTGATAATAATGCTCAAGTGTTTTTTCTTAATGTTTTGATAATCATCTTGAAAAATACATAATTTTGTAAAAATATTTATATTAGTAAATCCATATTTAAAAGTAGTATCATCATTAGCTTATAAGATCATTTAGGTATTTACACTTATCTTACCCTTATTAGCTTGTAACATTTTTCCTTTTAAAGGATCATTATACACTTTTAAGGTCAAAGTATTGGCAGTTTAAGTCTCAAATTTGCTGTTTTTAAATTGGAAAAGTGGATCGAAGAAGTACTTTTAATTGACAAGTTACTACCATTTTCCCAAAATAACCCATTTGCTAGTGAATAATGGATCAAAGAAGTCCCTAGTGAATGTTATTATTCCATTTTTCCATTTTCCATGTAAAATTATTGTTTTTTTTAAAGAAAATCCAATTACAATGTCCATGGCGAAAGTTGAATACTCATAACGAATCCAACTAGTTTAGGTTAGGGTTACGGTAGTTTGGCGGCGGTGTGGGCTGGAATTTCAACTAGCTTAAGTTGGGGTTAAGGTGGTTTGGTGACGGCTTTGGAGGTTCTGGGGCTGGGTATGGTGACGGCGGTGGTTCAACGGCTGTTTCGGAGGTTCCGGGGCTAGGTTTGGGTTTAGCATGATATCAGAAATTGATGTAGATAGTTCGTGGCTTTAGCATGCAATATAAGGATATAAGATGATGAAATGGCTTAATACTTTGTAAGATAAAAGAAGGAGTGAAGGTGATGACTGTTTTGGAAATCTATATATATTATTAAAACCCTATGGGAATACATGAGCTCGTCACGTGTCATCATGACTAAGCATATGATGTGGCGCCATGTCATACAATCACTATAATTCATTTAACAAGAATAATGAATTATTAGCATTAAAGTTCGAACCTATGACCTCGATCAGGCTTATTATATACTCCCTTCGTCTCTTAATACAATGCCTCTTTTGAGCATTTATTTCTCACATAATAAAGAGAAAGAGGCATTGTATTAAGGGACGGAGGGAGTATTAACTTCAACCACTACTCCAATGGCACATATCATAGATCAACAATGTTTTGTTAAAAATAATTAAGCATATTCATAACTTAAAGTCAAACGAAACAAATTAATTTTAATCTTTTTAAGTTTGATACCAGATATTTTAGAGAGTGAGGGATAGCTCAAATGGTTAGAGTTCTCACCCCCGACCTTATGGCTCTTTAAACACCAAAAAAACTAGATATTTTTTATTATATATTTTAATGTTCAACAATGATTGTAAAATATATTTAAATAGTACAAATGAAGTAAATGTAACTAATTTAATCTATGTTTATATTTATCACATAATTTTTATAATAAAAGCTTATTTATAATATACACATAAGAAATAACGCCCCGGGGTATTGCCCGGGTAAAAAACTAGTTACATTTATTAAATTAGGTGGTTGGAAAGTTAAATTACATTTGAAAATTGAATTTGAAAATTTCAGAAATCATTTTTAAATTTTGAATGAAAATTTAAGGGGCCCATTATATTAAGATGTCTTTCTAACCAATGAGAGAGGAGTGTGCAAGATCCGTTTACACACTAAGTGTGAATGTTGTGCCTCCCCCCCCCCCCCCCCCTCTTTTTTTAACAGCTAGAAAAGATTAGACAGGACAGATTTAATCAGTGCCAGCCTGTCAGCATGAGATAGGAAGATCGAGTTCCATGCATTCTGTCTCTCCTTAACTCGATCTACAATGTTGCTAAACATTTGTATCTTCGAAGTACTAAAATCAGTAGGAATTCCTAGATAAACTCCAAAATTGCTACTCTTGCTGATTCTAAGTAATTCACTGTAATTAGATATGGCTTCTTCACTTGTATTCGTGTTGGCTAAAAGCATAGATTTTTTTTGGTTGATGATTTGACCTGAGGCCTTGCAATAGATGTTTAGAACCTTCTTAAGAGCTAGAACATTGCTCTCCTTCCCTTGCAAGAAAAAAGCAGAATCATCTGTAAAGAACGGATGACTAATTTTTGGTGCTTTATGTGCCACATTAATCCCGACTATTCTACCATTCTTTTCCTCTGCTCTAATGAGCCCTGAAAGCCCTTCCATACAGAGAATAAAAAAATACGGGGAAAGAGGGTCCCCATGGCGAAGACCACATTTAGGCTTAAACTTTTCCTAAGTAGAGCCATTGATAATAACAAAAAAGAAGGAGAAGGAGAAGGAGAGAGGAAGAAACCCTCCGTCGCTGCTCCCATTCCGCCGGCCGCTCCTCCTCCCCCTCAATCCGTCGCATGTCAATTTGATCAATTTTCCTACTTCAAACTTTCTCAAATCAACAATCTTAACACACAGGTTTGTTATGTATCAATTTTTTTGTTAAGGAAACCCTAGATTTTGAATTAGTGTTGAAATTAATGTTGAATTTGTATAATTTTGATTCAGATTTTGATTGTTTGTATTTTTTAACTTGAAATGCATGGATTGCTATTTAATTTGCCTATTTTCGATTTGATAATTACCTGTCATTTCTCTTGTTCAATTTCTAGGATTCATAGTCTTAATACGATATCAATTTCGTTGCCTTTTGGTTTGAATTCTCTTCTTGCTTATTCGATTGAAAATTTCTTTTTACTTTCTTAGGGTTTATATTTCTCAAATTTCGTTGATTTTATGTTGAATCTATTGGTATATATTGCTATTATTTCCTGTAATTGCTGTGGTTAATTGGTTTAGGGTTTAACCAATGGGTGCCCTGTTAAGAATTCAACTCTTGTTAACAATCATAATAGCTACACATAGAAGTTATTGTTTATGAAATTGTAGACACCCATTTGTGTCTCCCCAAAACCAAACCCAGTGATGAATACCTTTCGCGTCAAACCATAATCGAATGAGGTGAAAGTGTGAAAAGTCATGTGTTGCGGTTAGTTTTTATTAAAATTCTCTTCTTTCTGTTTTCGAAAACCTACTCTATTTTATGAAAATGTCCAATCCAGTTTAATTTGGTCCATGATAAGGGTCAAATAATAGTGTAGTTGGATGGGGCTTGAAAAGACCTTTCCAACGATATATTATAAGCCCAATTCCGATGAATAATGAGGAAGTTATGGCCAAAATACTAAACTGGGTCCAAACCGGATTTTACCTACGACCCAATGATCATGAGGAGGGTCCAAAGGTTTAATCCTATTCCTATTGTAATTAGGATTGATTAGAATCTTCTATAAGATTCTAAAAGATCTTAATTATCCTTTTTTGAAAAGATAAGATCATAGAATTTGAATTTGATTAAAACTTTCCTTTTTTAAAGTCTTAATTCTATTCGAATTTAAAGATGTTCAAAGACAGTCAGATATTATTTTCGTGCCTCATATTTTTAATCCAAATTTTATATGGTTGGATAGATCTTGAAATTATCTTTCCAATGATATATTATAATATCAATTCCGAGCTATAACGAAAAAGATATGTGTAGACACCCATTTGTGTCTCCCAAAAACCAAAGCCAGTGATGAATACCTTTCGCGTCGAACCATAATCGAATGAGGTGAAAGTGTGAAAAGTCAAGTGTTGCGGTTAGTTTTTACCAAAATCCTTCTTTCTGTTTTCGAAAACCCACTCTATTTTATAAAAACGTCCAATTCAGTTTATTTTGATCTATGATAAGGGTCCAATAATGGTGTAGTTGGATGGGGCTTGAAAAGACCTTTCCAACGATATATTATAAGCCCAATTCCGATGAATAATGAGGAAGTTATGGCCAAAATACTAAACTGGGCCCAAACCGGATTTTACCGACGACCCAATGATCATGTGGAGGGTCCAAAGGTTTAATCCAATTCCTAAACTAATTAGGATTGATTAGAATCTTCTATAAGTTTCTAAAATATCTTAATTATCCTTTTTTGAAAAGATAAGATCATGGAATTTGATTTAAATATAAACTTTCCTTTTTTAAAATTTTCCTAATTCTATTCGGATTTAAAGATGGTCAAAGATAGTCAGATATTATTTTCGTGTCTCATATTTTTTATCCAAATTTAATATGGTTGGATAGATCTTGAAATTATCTTTCCAATGATATATTATAATAATAAATCCGAGCTATAACGAAAAAGATATTAAAGAAATACGAAACTCTATCCAAAACTGACACCCTTTCACTATTTCGGTCATATCTTTTTTTCTACAAAAAATTTTAATCTTATTCCAATTGCATTAGAAAGTAAACTTCAAGAGCTTTCCAACGACATATTATATGACTTATTTGGATTTCTGGATCAAAAGATATGATAAAAACAAAATTCGTAAGAACTGCTGTCTACGAGTTTTATTTCGATTTGAATTCGGATTTCTTTTCTTATTCTTCGACCTTCTCTTTTTTCTTATAAATAGAGGTCATATCTCCCTTTTTTTCATCATCAACTTTCATCATCTTCGATCAACACTCATCAATTATCATCAATTCTTACTATCAACTCTCATCAAGAATTACTTAATTCTTTTTCTTTCTCTCTCTTTCTAAACCAACCCTTTTAAAAATACAATATTCCGCATTCACAAGACTTAGAATTTCTTAGCCAAGTTCGAAGTTGCCTTCGCCCTAGACGTGCAAGGGTTGATATTTTCTGAGGATTTGGTCCAAAACTAGTCAAAACTTTATCTAATTTGATTCTTTAATAATTTAATTACTCTTTATTATTTTCATTGAAGTTTACTAACTTGTGTATTTTGTTATTAGAAAGAGGTACGAGGCTTCAAAGTATGTAATCTCATTGCTCTCTTTCAATGTAGAAAGCATGTTTATTATTGATTAATTCCTAGTATCATGTTAGGATGCTTTTAATGCTTTCTAGTATCATGTTAGGATGTTATTTTATGCTTTCTAGTATCATGTTTAGGGTGCCTTTACTTATTTCTAATGTCATGTTAGCATGTTAGTACCATGTTAGGTTTAAAGCTTTGATCTTTATTGTTTAGTGACATGCTAGGAGTTGTTATTAATCTTGTTAGTATCATGCCTAGGATTTTGCTATTATTATTAAGCTTTATTATTAACATGATGATAATTATTATTGTTTATTATTATGTTGCTTGATATATATATTATTGTTATTGCTTGACCACACCTTTTATGATTGTTAAAGGGAATTTGTACTTGAAATCACGCTTAATAAGATAATTAATAATTTGGTTTAGGCTAATGTGATTTTAACTCAAGTGATCGCCAATAATAGTATTATTTGTGCATTAATTTCAACCAACATAGATAAACAGATTAGGTTTTATATAATGTTTGTATGTTATTCGAAAAGCACGCATGAATACGAGCAGAACAAAGTAGAGGCCTATTTTATAGGGCGGGTCCTTTCTTTTATAGATTGGATTCGTACCCTCATCCCCGGACCCTGTTTGGTTCAAGACCTTATGGAGTAGTTGATGGTCCTTTTGGATTGTCTTTTGGGTTTACAAGTTCCTAAAACTTGTTGGCGACTCTTTTGCTCTCTTTTCTTTCCCTTTGGAGCGCCACCGTACTTTAGTGTATGATTACAGTGGGGTTCAAATTTGGGATCATAATGCTTGAAATATTCCCTACAATATGAAAGGAATACGAAACTCTATCCAAAACTGACACCTTTTTACTATTTCGGCCATATCTTTTTATCTACAAACGATTTTAATCTGATTCTAATTGCATTAGAAAGTAGACTTCAAGAGCTTTCCAACGACATATTATATGACTTATTTTGACTTCTGGATCAAAAGATATGATAAAAAAAAATCCGCAAAAACTGTCTTTGTCGCCAAATGACAAGTCTGTCGCCTGGCGACAAGATAAATTTCTGGCGACAACGTTGGTTGTTAGCGACAAAGTGGAGTTTTATTCCTTTTCAAATTCTGATTATTTTCTATCAATTTCCGGACTGTTTTCTTATAAATAGGGTCCTCGACCTCCGTTTTTATTCATCAACTCTCATCAACAATCAACTCTCATCAAGAATCATTTGATTCTCTCTATTCTCTCTCTTGAGAAATATAAGCTTATTCTTTCTCTCTCTCTTTCTAAACCAACCTTTTATTAAACACAATTCTGCATTGACAAGATCTTGAAACATCTAGCCAAGTTCGAAGTTGCCTTCGCCCTAGACGTGCAAGGTTTAATATTTTCTGAGGGTTTGGTCAAAATCTAGTCAAAATTTTATTTAATTTGATTCTAATTTAATTCCTTTAATTCTTTATTATTTTCATTGAAGTTCACTAACTTGTGTATTTTGTCATTAGAAAGAGGTACGAGGCTTCAAAGTAAGTAGAATAGATTACTCCCTATTTCTTTCATAATGTAGAAAGCATGTTATTATAATATTAATTCCTAGTATCATGTTAAAATATTTTTATTGCTTTCTAGAATCATGTTTAGGGTGCCTTTTACTCTTTTCTAATAGAATGTTAGTACCATGTTAGATTTAAAGCTTTGATATTTATTGCTTAGTGACATGCTAGGATTTGTTATTAATCTTGTTAGTATCATGCCTAGGATCTTGCTATTATTATTAAGCTTTATTATGCCTTATCATGATTACGATTATGCTATAATTATTGATATATATATATTATTATTATGTTTCTTGATATTTTATATTTTATTGTTATTACTTGATCACGCCTTTTATGCATGTTAAAGGGAATTTGTACTTGAAATCACGCTTAATAAGATAATTAATAATTTGGTTTAGGCTAATATGATTTTAATTCAAGTGATCACCAATAATAATTTTATTTGTGCATTGATATTCAACCAACATAGATAAACAAGTTTAGGGTTAACCTAATGTTTGCATCTTAGTCAGAAAGCGCACATGAATACGGGCAGAACAAAGTAGAGGCCTATTTTATAGGGCGGGTTCTTTCTTTTGTAGATTGGATTCGTACCCTCATCCCCGAACCCTATTTGGTTCAAGACCTTATGGAGTTGACGATCTCCTGGATCGTTTAAGGGGTGTAACCTTCACCTCGTGATTGGTTTACAAGTTCCTAAAACTTGTTGGCGACTCTTTTGCTCTAGCTTTCTTCCCTTTGGATCGTCACCATACTTTAGTTTATGATCACAGTGGGGTTCAAGCTTGGGTCATAGTGCTTGAAATATTCCCTACAGAAATATATATGTATTATCAACTTAAATAATGTAAAGTGATTAAGTGAACATAGCCAATGTGTATAGTTTGTTTTCAATTAAATGTTGCACAAAATATGAATATAGGTATTTGCTTTCATTAAATACTTCCTCCGTTTTATATTAGTTAACACCATTTGACTTTTACACTATTTACACATTACACTTTGACTTGCTTTTGTGATTTATAGATACGATAAAATATAATCATGTGTAGTCTTGTTCAGCTCTAATCAGTTGAGTTCAGTTCAGTTCAGCTCCAATCAGTTCAGTTCAGTTCAGTTCAGCTCCTAATTTCCTTCACTCATAAAATATTCATTTCAGCTCAGTTCAGTTCAATTCAGTTCAGTTCAGCTCCAATCAGTTCAGTTCAATTCAGTTCAGCTCCAATCAGTTCAGTTCAGTTAAGTAAATGTGAACAGGTTCTAAGTCGTCTAATAAGTTTTGTGTAAGGCAAGGTACGTTAATTTTGTTGTAAGACAGTTAATTTGAGAGTAACTTTATTTTTTATTATTTTTTTAATGGTTACTTCAAACGTTTAAAGGGTAACTTTTAATTTGTCATTATTTTGAATTTTATTTTAATTTAAAATTTTGTATAGATTCATGATTACATTATACTATTGAGACTAGTCTAATACAATATAAGTTTATGTAAGATAAAATTAATTATTAGAAAAATAATAACTTGTTTAGTATAAAGTATAACATTAAAGAATTTTAAGACAACTTTATCCGGTCTTACAAAAAAAAAAAAAATACAGAGTACTTCCTCCGTTTCTAAATACTTGCTGCACACTATCCTTTTTCGACCGTTTTTAAATACTTGCTTCATTTTTTCTTTTGGAAACTTTCATAATATTTAATTCATTTCTCACGCTTAGTGGACCCAACATAATACTATCTCTCCTCCTATTATTCCACTACTTTTGTTTTGTTTTTTTTTTCCTCACCTACCCCACTACCTCCATATTTTATTACTTTCTCCAATTTATTCTACAACTCCGCGCATGGAGAAATGAAGCAAGTATTTAAAATAGAGGGAGTATTTTTTAATTTTAATAATTGTACTCGTAGCATGATGGTAGTATACTAGTATATAATATTCATAAAAATCTATAATTCCCCACCCTTACAAAAAACAAAGGAAAGCACGCACAAAATGGAAACAAGATTCTTTTAGCTCTAAAATTCATTATAGGCTGCTAAGGCGCTAATTCCACTTTTAATTGCCGCCAAAACACTAAATTTATTTAGGGCTATTATCTCAACTTTCCTTAGCCTTTTTCCTTTGTGATTAACAATTTCACAATCCCGTGAATCACAATTATCAATGCTCAACCCAATTTGTAAATTTCTTTAAAACACCTAGAATTAACCTCATTTGATTTTAATTTTGATGAAATTTAAAAAAATTTGGTTGTCATTAGTTCTAATATGACAAAGCAAGAACAAGAATTGCAATCAGAAACACATTTACACATGCACAGGTAATATAATTTGCAATTATTAGATGATTTACTTATATTGTACTCAGTACTTCTGAAGGAGACAATGAAAATAATCTGCAGGAACTCTGAAAGACTCAAACTTCAATATAGTAAAATTAGTTTCAAAATGAATAATATTGCCTTCCCATAAGGAGTTTTTTTTAATCTAAACATGAAGAGTAGATGTTTTTAAGGTGCTAAGGTTCTGAGTTTGAAGTATCATGCCATGTATTTATGTTAGAGATAATATGGAAAATATATGTGTGATATATTTTCCGTATTGATCTTATTAGAAGAATAATATATTTAGGTTTATTATATGTTAAGATATTATTTAAGTATATCTTTTAGGAAGATTGTTTCCTATCTTATGTTCTTAGGTTTTGTATAAATACTCTACCTATTGATGAATAATAAACAAGCCATTCTATTCACTCTTCTCTATTAATTTGTCATGGTATCAAGAGCAGGTTAGATTTTGGGATACTTCACAAAAATTCCCCCCCTGCCGGTGGGTTAGAAAATTAAACTCACCGGCGGGATTCATAAATTTTACCCAAAAATTCCGCTGTGCAATTTTTTTTCTTTTTTGGTGAGTTTATTCGAGAACCAATAAGAGATTTGAGTGTGGTTTACTCTAAAAGACCAATAAGAGATTTGAGTGTGGTTTACTCTGAAAAACCAATAAGAAATTTGAGTGTGGTTTACTCTGAAAGACCAATAAGAAATTTGAGTGTGGTTTACTCTGAAAGACCAATAAGAAATTTGAGTGTGGTTTACTCTGAAAAACCAATATTTGATTGGAGCTCGGTTTTGCTCTGGAAAAACCAAAAATTGTTATATTCGCAGGTTCGAAAAGAATGACGTTCCTGTTTGATTGATGACAGATGAGTTCGAAAAGCTGAACGTTCTCATCATTGAAGAAAAGAAAAAAAAATTGAAGGCGACATCACAAGATTGTGCATCTTGGCTTCAACAATTTGAAGAATTTCCAATCGCAACGTTCGTGTTACTGCTGTTACGATTGCGGGAGGGTGTTAGAGATAATATGGAAAATATATGTGTGATATATTTTCCGTATTGATCTTATTAGAAGAATAATATATTTAGGTTTATTATATGTTAAGATATTATTTAAGTATATCTTTTAGGAAGATTGTTTCCTATCTTATGTTCTTAGGTTTTGTATAAATACTCTACCTATTGATGAATAATAAACAAGCCATTCTATTCACTCTTCTCTATTAATTTGTCAATTTATCACCCTAGTTTTTCAATGGTACAAAATTATAACATAATTTATGCTCTTTATAAGTTAATTAAATTAAATTAATTTTTTTTTTTTTTATTTAAAAGTCTTTGGGTTGTGATTGTGAAAATTTTCCTGTAATTAATAAATAGGTTTATTTTGGCTGTAATTTTATCATCATTATAGAAGGTAGTATTGGTTTTGCCAAGACTTTGATGCTTTTAACTTAAGTTGATTGTTCATCCCCACTAGTATCATTTAACTTACTTGAGGACTAGAATTTTTTTAAGGTGCTAAGGTTCTGAGTTTGCAGTATCATGCCATGTATTTGCTGAAATGCCTATTATGTTCTACTTGTAATTTTTTTTAAAAAAAAAATTAATTTGTGATGAAAGTGTGATATTACAGATATTTTCATAATGAAATTTTAATATTATATTTGTAACTTTTTGTTTATCGATTTAAGGTTCAATTTTGGCCTTTTTTGCTAGTGCAAATTAATGGTTATTTATACTTGTACATCACTAATTCACTATAGATACAAGTTGTTGTCTTTTCCCCCTAACCATGTAGATCCGCCCTAAGAATCATGGGTTAATAATTATTAATTAATATTAAAAATTATGGTGAACAGTACATATTGTACATCAAATGTAATGTTCCCCAAGACTCAACATTGATTGGGTTTATTGACTTGACTCGTTTTGAATTTGTTCACTTTAAATTTTGGGTCAAGTGACGAAGTGAGTCTCTGGACTAAGACCAAGCCCGGGCCCGAATGGTGTTCAATGACAAATTAATTTATTATTGTACTAGGACCAGGCCCAAATAGATCTTCATAGAGTTATGAGTTGTTCTTGTACTTACATAGCTTTTGGATTTTTATTTTGTTCCTTCGACCTCTATAACATCTATCTATACTAATCTATTAAAAGGCGTTCTTAAAAACATCTATACGCCACGTAGACCCCTTTATGTCGCCACGCCACTTACTCAACTTCTTATAATGCCACGTCATCCACTCAACACTTCAATATGCCACGTATCGTCACTCACACAACCACCAATACTCCATGTTGTCTCAACTATTTTGGAAAAAATCTATGGATAAGAAGGTTCGAACACTTGATCTTTTGGAAGAAAGGCTATTGTTTAATCATGTAGGCTAATTGTCAATCATGCTTCAACTTGCACAATAAATAATACTTGTATTATGCTACAAAGTATTGAAGACACATGCATACTACATACAAACTATTAGATGCTCTTAAAAAGTAGTCGTTGTTGCACAACTATAAAAGTAGTAACTCGGGGCAACGCCCGAGCTACTCACTAGTTAGAAATTAAATTGCGTAATTAGAGTTACAACGATGAATAAATGAGGCTACTCGTATTTGAGTTGAGAGGTTCAAAGAAAATAATGATTATGTTTTAAAAAAAAGGGTGCCTCTTGATCGTCAATAAATTTATAATTGGAAATTTTGTCTAATACTACCCAGTGAATATGTCATTTTGCCAACTAATACCTATTGAAATAAATAAATAAATAAATAAATAAATAAACTATCCTTTAAGGCTTTAAATTATAAAATTTGAGTAGCATTACCTATTTGTAAATTCCGATAAAATAAGTGGGGTTCATTTTTAATTTTTTTTATTTACAACTAAAATAGATTTTAACCCTCGTACTTGTATATAACTACCCACCTTTTTCGTACCGGCAAGAATCTTTCTCATCATATACGATTTTCAATGATATTTATATCCGTTTAAGAGTATATAATTCATAGTTGTAAA
This sequence comes from Chenopodium album, assembly GCF_948465745.1. Lineage (NCBI taxonomy): Eukaryota > Viridiplantae > Streptophyta > Magnoliopsida > Caryophyllales > Amaranthaceae > Chenopodium > Chenopodium album. Next base: position 15,561,517 of record NC_137855.1, on the reverse strand, counting down.
TTGTAAGCCAATTTTTGCTTAATTTCGAAAGTGTCCAATCGAGTTATGATAGTACAATGGGCCAATAAATGGATTGGGCTAGCAAAAGTGGCTAAATTGGAGTAAAAAAAAAAAACAAATAGGATAGAACAAGGGATTATTTCAACTAATTCTTAGATCCATTATGCAAATTAGATCAAATTAGGCATTGAAGGTCATTTCGTCATTAGACACTATAAAGGAGATATATTTTAGTGTCTACGTGACCGTGAATCCATCCTCAAATACCCAAACTTGTTCAATATCACTTTGAATATTCTTGTTCGAAAATCACATTATAGCAAATCAGCAACCAAACAACCACAATAGAAGAAATCGAGTCCAACTTGAAAAATCTCGCAGATACAAAATTGCATCATCTAATTCTATAGAAAATGCATCCCAAAGCCTTAAATAAATTCTACTTATCAATGGTAGTTGAATGTAATAAGTGATATGGCTCTTATATTCAAATAAAACATGAAAAATAACTAAAAGTTCAATCAATTTTCAAAATGCTCAATTTTTAATCTTTATCTACTCTAGAGTTTTTTTTATATGATTTTATTAAAACAATCAATATAATTAGAGTATCTATACTATATATTAAAAGGCGTTTCTTTTAAAGGAACGATACCACGTGGCACTCTTCAATGTATACGACACCATGTCACAATGCCACGTCACTATTCATGCGACACATAAGCTTGCTACTTCATTTAACAAAATAAATAAATAATATTTTGATCTAGATTTGAACCGGTAACCTCCAACAAATAAAGGTTATACAATTACCATCTCAACCACTATTATTAGTTTTTAAATTTCACATAATTAACATTATATATTCCTTTCTAATTAGAGGTTATTCAATTTATTTATTCTTCACAATATTAGAAAACAAATACATATGATGTTATAAAAAAAACCGTAACATCCGAGGCAATAACATCCGGATCAAACACTAGCTACACAATCAATTGAACATAATTATCAAATTAAAGAAGTAAAAAGTACAAATTAGCAATTCGGGGCCCGGGACACACACTAGTTAATGGGAAAGTTAATTCTATTAATAGATGGTAATCATGGAATCAAATTCTAATTATCTGCCTACTCTAAACATGAATCCAATAAATCAATTGGAAATTTTAAGCAAATTATGGCATAAATTAGAACTAGGGCTTTTCAATATACTTGATGAATCAAACAAATAATACAAAAACAGTTTTCTATTAATTGTTGTAGATCAATAAACAATCAACATATATTTAGCACATAACCAGTAATTTAACAATAGTACTCGTACTTACCCAAGTCCAAGTGCTTGCCAAGATAACCCAAAGTTTAATATTTTATAGTACAAAAAAGTCAAATACAAAATTAAAAAAAAAAAAACATGAAATAAAATACAATTACACCGTAATTTAGTTGGAAAACTTTAAAAGTCAGCCATTCATTAGTTCATTACCTCAGATTTCTTTACTAAACAATGGAACATTATTAGAAAATCTCATCACCATTTAAATGACGCTAATTATATTACAAAATCAAAAATTATTTTAACCTTTTTGAGTGCAAAGATAAGGTTAGATACTTATACTGTATGTAATTAAAAAAGAGGGATAGACAATGTAAGAAATGACATGTGTACATAATAAGGACAAAAAAGGTGGGTCCACTTTACACGTAGTAAGTTATTAGTGGGTAATTTAATGGGACAGCACGTGGGATGCCAGAGTTCTACTCGTAATGAGGTTGGCGGCTGACGGAGACGGCAGTTTTTTTATTTTTTTTTTATAATTATAAATCACGGATTAACATATGGATTATAATACATCCTTAATTTCATGTTTAGTACGGTATAACACTTTTTTTTTCTTTGAGAGCAAGACATAACACCTATGGACGAGTTATGTAGATAGGAGGGTAAGGCAGTAATTTCCGTTGATTCAATTTTTGCTTCTAAAATAAGCTGACTCTCTAGTGGTATATTATAATGTACCATTATGCATATATAATGTACCATTAAAGTATAATTTGTCTGAATAGTACGTTTTGTGGACTATTACGAGTGTAGTGGTATTTTTTACCATCCTATAAGTTTCAATTTCTGGAAAAAGTTGAGTCTCTAATGGTACATATAATGTACCATTATGCATATATAATGTACCACTAAAATATAAGTTATCTGAATAGTACTTTATAATTGCAAAATTGTCATCTTATATGCTTAGAAATCAATAGGCGCTATGCGCCAAGACTTAACCTACATAGGGTCAATACAAATCACAAGTGAATGTGGAGGGATTTGAATTATAGGTGTCGATTTAAGTGTTCGGGTTGGGTCCGGTGAGGTCGGTTTGTGTCGAGTCTAATTTTAAATTAAAGCCATGTTAAATAGGGGCGAAACACACTCGGTTTAAAACCGAACCAAGCCGAAAACCGAACCGAATAACAAATATGGTTTGGTTTTTTTTTTTTTTTTTTTTTTTTTAAAAAAGTGGTTTGGTTTCTGTTTGCAAAATCAAGAAACCGAAATTATGTGGTTCGGTTTCGGTTTCGGAAAATGAAAAACCGAAAAATCAAAACCAAACCGAAATTTCGGCCCAACCCCAAAAAACCCTAGTATATATATAAAGGAAAAAAAAACCCCTAATCCTTCTTCAGCCACTTTCCGCCCTTTTTCTCTGCTTTCCTCCTCTTCTTTGCTTTTTCTCTGTCCTTTTCGATCTCTTCTTTCTTTCTTTTCTTCAATCACCTCTTTTCTTTTCCTCTTTGTTGTCTTTCTCCTTGCCTCTACTCCTCTTTGTCTTCAAAATTAGCACAACGTTGCAAATTTCTTTTAATTTCGCCATCTATAACGGAGGTTTTCATATCAAATCAAAGATTTTTCATGGTCAAAATGAAGGTTTTCGACTTTTCGTAACAAAATCAATGAAAATTGGCCAAAACGAAGGTTTTAATGGCCAAATTCGACCATGAAAACTCTAGCGAATTTGACCATTTTAAACCAAATTCGAGATGAAATTTAAGGGCCATTTTTTGTTTAAAAGGTATGTTTTCTTGTTTTTAATTTTTTTTTTGAATTTTTAATAAATCCATTAATATGATTTGATTTCTGGTAAGTTTTGTGCTTGAATTGTTTTGGTAAATTTCATTAGTTTTGGTAAAAATCTGGTGGTGGTGGTTTCGGTTTGGTGTGGGTTGGGGTGGGTTGTTAGTTCGTTGTGGCTTTGGTTTGGTTTGATTTTGTTTGGTTCGGTTTTGATTGGTGTGGTTTGGTTTGGTTTTTTCGCAAAATTTGATGTCTTTGATACTTGATAGGAAAATTCGGTGCGGTTTGGTTTTTTTTATGAAACCGAAATTTAGGTGGTTTGGTTTGGTTCGGTTTCAAAGCCAAAGTGGTGCAGTGTGGTTTGCAAAATCAAGAAACCGAAATAGGGTGGTTTGGTTTCAGTTTGGGCAAAAAACCAAACCGTAAACTGAATTTTCACCATTGTTAAATTATTATGTGCAAGCGAGTCAAAATTTGAATCAGATATTTTTCGAATTGGTTTCGGATCGGGTCGAGTTGGTATGATTTTGACACCTCTAATTTGAATATATCAGACACAAACTTTCAGTCTTAATTACTTTGTAGGCATTATAGTTTACTCTCTTCGTTTCAATTTTTTTATCACATTTCAAAAAAAAAATGATAACCACATTTTCACTTATTCTTATAGTCAAACTTATGAAACTTTGACCAAAAACTCACATTGATGTACATAAACTATATATATAGTCATTCGATATATTGTCAGATTTGTCTTGATGTGTAGTTTTATACTATCAAGTTTTATAACTTTTGTTAACATAAGTTTAAAGATATTGATGGTCAAATGAACATCTTAAAGATCGTACAAAATCAAAATGAAACTATCAAATTGAAACGCAGAAAGTACTTGCTAACACTGCACTTAAACAAGCACACTTGAATACTCCCTCTATTTCAAATAAACGATTCAATTTGACCGATATGTTTGGCAACATGCGTGGAAATTTGACCGCTATTATATTTAATTATCAATAAATGTAAATTATACTAAGTAGCTTAGAAATTTGATATTCAAATATTATACATTGAAACACAAGTACTCACATGATATTCATAAATTATACATTCAGACAATTTTAATAAGTAATCAAATGATACTTAAGGCAATAGCAATAAGAGGTTTGTGGGAACAATTTAGAGGTTTGTTCACAAACCTCTTGTTGTGGTTTGAGATTTGTTGTGGAGAGGTTTGTGTAGACAAACCGGTTTGTACTTGCTTAGAAATAAGAGGTTTGTGGGAACAATTTAGAGGTTTGTTCACAAACCTCTTGTTGTGGTTTGAGGTTTGTTGTGGAGAGGTTTGTGTAGACAAACCAGTTTGTACTTGCTTTGGCAAAAAATTTAAGCTTTTCTCTTTTTTTTTCATTTTTTTTTTTCATTTTTTTTTTTGGTTTGGATGAATTTAATGAGTTGCATTGATAGTGGGTCCCCTACATAAACCTGTAAATAGGTTTATCTATTGTTGATGAAAGGTTTGTTAGGGAAGAGGTTTGTGTAATGATGATATGTAAAGAGGTTTATCTATTGTGGATGCCCTAGGCCATACGAGACATTCTTGTATACCCTATAAAGCAATAATAAGTGTTAAAATGTTGTATGTGAATACAATGCAAAAGTATTACGAGTATATTGTAATATTTATTACTCATATAAACAGGTGGACGAAGTATTTGTCTGTAGTGTGACTAGTTTAAAGAAAGGCGAGTAAAATCAAAAGATTATGGGGTTTGTTGATTAAAAGTAAATAAAACTATAAATATAACTAAACTAATAAACACTAACATCATCACTGTTTAAGTGTCAACTTCTCATAAAAAAATTTCCTTGATAAAATGGACTAGGGGCCTGTTCTCATTGACTGAACTCAGCTGAACTGAACTGAACTCAAATGAACTGAATTGAATTGAATTGAACTGAGCTCAGCTGAACTGAACTGAACTGAACTGAAATGAATATTTTATAAGAGAAGGAAATTAGGAGCTGAACTGAACTAAACTGAACTGAACTGAATTGAGCTGAACTAAACTGAAATGAACTGAACTGAACTGAACTGAACTGAATTGAATTTCAACGTACGAGAACAGGCCCTGATTACACAATTTTTTCATGGATTAAAAATAAATTAAAAATTAGCTGTTGGACCCTATAAACTTTTTTTCTCCTCCTACTCTATGCATTTATAATATTGCGGTTTCCATTCTTTATTAGGTCTTCAAAAAAAAAAAAAAATTAATAAAAGATAAACTAGTAAATTAATGCTAACATCTTAGAAATAATTTTTAATATTTATTTAAATTACAAAGCATATAGTTTAATGCACGATTCATTATGTTTTTCTTTAATACACATTACATAAAAATAATAAAATAAAAATTGTTTAAATTGTATATCGCACAACACTAACCTAGTAAATAATATTATAGGTTTAGTTAATTAAAATTGAACAAAAATAAAAGATAGTGATGAGATTTGGTTGATTACATGTAAATAAGTATTTTTTTTCTTTTTTTTTTAATAATTTTTTTAATATTTGCTTACAACAATTTACTATTACATGCATTTTAAAAGGAAGATATAATTATTAGACTACGTAAATGACAAACTAATTGATTACCACCGATAAGAAAAAAATTATTAAGTTGTATGATGTAAATTTTATTGCATAATATACTTGTAGACACCTAAAAATGTCTCCCCAAAACCTAACCCGATGATGAACACCCTTTCACCGTCATTATTGGTCAGGTTGAGTATTTAATCTTTGGAGTGCTTAAATCCATGTTCTATCCAAAACATTTCATAAACCAATCCAATTCCCAGCTCATTTCCTGAAACCATAATTTACTTTCCACTTTTCGTATCCACATCACAAAATCAAGAAAAAATGATTTGCGGCCCTATAATTTTGATCCAATAATTTTTTGGTTGGATAGGCCTTTCAATAAGATTTCCAATGGTATATCATAAGCCCAATTGCGATTTAAAACGAAGAAGATATGAGCAAAACACTAAACTCGGCCCAAAATAGACACCCTTCTACTAAAACCGCCATATATTAAAATCTAAAATTATTTTGTCCTGATTTTAATAGTCTTGGAAAGTAGACTTGATAAGATTTCCAACTATATATTATATGCATTGTTCCGAGTTACGGATCAAAAGTTATCATAGTTTAAAAAATATATAAAAACTGGAATTACAGCGCATAAAGCTAAATTGGCGCGTCGCGGGGAATGATGATGTGGCATGGCGCCTGGTACCGTGACACGGTATTCTACTCCGTGTCACGGTTCTTTCCTGTGTCTTTTCCGCGTCCTTTTTCTCAGGCGCTTATGAATCTGGCGCAAATCTGGAAAAATCGTACGCCTTGACACGACGCCATGTGTCGCGCCACGGTGG